>NC_050443.1:12001603-12004103 GCF_903995425.1 Onychomys torridus
GGCACTCTTAGCTCACACTCTCTTCTCTGAGGGTGAATTGAAGTGAGGCATCCTGATTTACTAGTGTTTTTTTGTCTCTGTGTCCTTTACACAATGTGGGGACCATAACACTGTCATCCAGGACTGACAACCCTATGTGTGCAGTTCAATTAGCTCCACCCACCATCCTGAGGTTACAGAAAATTACTTACTATGTACGTTCAATTGCATGGACGACCTCCAAACCTTTCCATCTTCACTTTCAGTGGTTATAGCATAGATTCCTGAGTCATACTCAGTGACATTTTGGATGAGCAGTGAACCACTATTGTATATATTTTTTCTCTGCCAAAACCTGTTTCATATATTCCTTTGGATATTATAAACCATGCAATTCCATCCAAATTAGTAGTGAAGTAATATTCATCCTTGTACGACGTAAAGGATTTGATTGTGGCTGGCAGATTGTGGACACAGAGAAGTACATTCTTCCCTTCAATAATGTCAAGCAGAACTGCTTCAGTAGAGACTTGGACAGTGGTGGGAGAGGTCCAGTAGGTTAAAAGTGAGGCTAAGATGGAAGAGAAAAAAATCTATCAATATGAGGACTTTTATATTGGATAGAAATTTGAAACTTGAGTGTGTTCAACTCTCAGGCTTAGTGTGTTTGTCTTGTTGGGGGCGTTAAGCAGCATCACCCTCACTCATCAGTACCCGTGAATCTTTTCACTGTGTGAAACTGTCTTCTTGGTGTCTACACAGCTCACCCCACACTGCCTTCAGATCCCTGCTCACATGCAGAATCTTTGGTGAGTGTTGGCATGTCTTGCCTGACCTCCTCTGCAGACTCTGTGCCTTCATTTTCTGATGTTTTCCTGCTCTGTTTCTTCTGAATTGCTTCTCAACCACTGAGCCCACCTTCTAGATGTCCTTGCTGCTCTGTCTTCCTGCCCAGTAGCAGTAGGGCTTTGTGAGGAGGGCTAGTTTGATTTTGGGTTTAAACCCCACTGCCTAGAGCAGGCTCAGATACCTGTGAGCAAATCAGTGTCCCAGAGCCTGGGTTTTATTTGCAGATTTCTCAGGGTCCAATGAAATGAGGCTGTTGTTTATTTGCCCCAGTTTGAGATTGACTTGGAGAATCACCCGACAGAGGTGTGAATGTCAGTCTTCAGGATACAGTGGCCAGTGCTGATAAACTTAAAATGGAGAACAACTGAGTTTTTCTTCCCCACTTCCCATTTCCCATCCCATGTGAGCTTCCTGATGATCTCAGGCTTCAAGCAGAGCCAGATGTCATTTCTCAGACTACTTCCCTCTCCCAGAAGACCCCATCCAGTCTCTGAGCTCCCCAACTCTCTACTCCTGAGGAATGTCTCCTCACCTGTGAGCAGAAGTCCCCTCCAGGAGACCTGTCCTTTGTGGAGAGGGGCTGAGGTGAGCTCCATAGTCTCTGCTGTGGGCTAGGCTCTTCCTCTGGAGAGGAGGTTTGTTTCTCCGGCTGCTGCCAAGCTGGGCTCCTCTGTGTCTGCTCTGCTTTTCTTCCCAGACCTCAACCTCCTCCCAGGGGAGGGAACCTGGAGTCAGATGGGCTGGGGGTGGAGTCTGTGTGTGTTCATTGCTCTGTTCTTCTGTGAGTGCTGCCTCCCATCCTTCTATTCCTTTGTTGTTCAGTGTTCTAGAACATACTTTGAGCTGCAAGGCTGAGAAGTCCTGTGTCCCGCAAGAACAGCAGCTCACCCCAGAGCAATGTCCCTGAACTTTCTATAGTCAGGAGTGTATTTCTTTGTGATACAAAAACCCAGAAGAGCCCAGTCTGCCCTGTGATCTCAATGCTCAGGGAAGGTGGGATTTACGTCCAGCAAGGAGTGGTAGTCTTCTCTAGGGGCTGGAAAAGGTCCAGCTGAGTGATGACTGTGGAGGGCCCAAATCCATCCTCACTGGTGCCACCAGTCAGGATGATCCAGGAATACATGTAATCTCAGGGTTTCATATCCTGGTGTGCAGGAGTAGGTGACCTGTGTGTCCTAGAAAGAGGACCTTGTGCTCCAGCTTCCTATGGAGGGAACCAGGGAGGCCCTCTGAGCCCAGCTTCCTGTGCTGGCTGAATGTGATTCAGGTCTGCCCATGGCCTCCCTCACCTTTCTGGGATGCCTTTGTTCTCCTTGGTGACTGTCCTGTGACCTTCCTGTCTTTCCTCATGGATCATCAGAGGAGGGAGGGGACTACATAGGGTCTCCTTGCAGAGTGGGGGTCTCAGAGACACAGGAAATGATTATAGGAGGGAGCTCCAGGTCTGTTGGACCTGGGATGGAAACAAGGCTGCAAGATAGGTTCACAACTCAAGAAGTATATTCCCTCTTGATTATGTGGTTTATTGTCGCCCCCTGGTGTTCATGAGGAGACCTGCAGCTCATGTCTGGGCTGCTACAGCATGGTAGCGCATGTCTTCCAGGAAGGTCCCAGTGTGCAGCCGCCTTTGAAGATCTCGGTAGATTTTGGCTGGAGACTAGAATAGCTGAGG